>NC_135958.1:69480500-69502458 GCF_053455715.1 Rhinoraja longicauda
TGCGACCGACACATGCTTGACACGGGCCGCGTGGCACAGGGTTCCTCCACTCCGTGCACCACTGTGCCGCCCTGCCAATCCTACAGCCATTGGTATTAACTCGCTAGAGAAACAAGAGCACATCACACGAGGTTTGCGTGTGGGACAGCAATTAAACACTTGCACTGCCACTCTGATGTCCTGCCCGCAGTTTCACATAGTCATAGAGTACACAGCATGGAAACAGGCCCTTCATCCCAACGTGCCCACACCGGCCAACATGTCCCAGCTACACTAGTCACATCTGCCTGCGTTTGGCCCACATCCCTCCAAATCTCTCCTATCCATGTACCTGTCTAAATGTTTCTTAAACATTGCGATAGTACCTGCCTCAACTACCTCCCACAGCTGCTCGTTCCATATAGTTACCACCCTTTGCATGAAAAATTACGCCTCAGGTTCCTATTAAATCTTTCTCCCCTAAAGAGCATTATGTTTGATCATTCACTCGACCTCCATTCATTCATTGTGGCCTTCCCCCCCCCCCCCCCCCCCCCCAACCCCTCGCCTGTGACCGATCACTGTTCAACTGATCTGCCCAAAGCTTATTCTAGCTTGGTGCCATATGCAGCTCAGGGGCTGGTCGAGCAAGTGCATTGTTTTAGTTTTAAAGATTGTGCTTGGAAACATCAGCCCATCGAGGCCACGCCGACCAGCATTCCCTGTACACTAACGCTATTCTACACACACTAGGGACAATTGACAACTATGCCAAGCCAATTAACCTACAAACCTGTACGTCTTTGGAGTGTTGGGAGGAATCCGGAGATCCCGGAGAAAACCCACGCAGGTCACAGGGAGAATGTACAAAACTCCGTACAGAAATGGCCAGGATTGAACCCGGGTCCCTCCTTGCGCTGTAAGGCAGCAACTCACCGCTGCGCCATTGTGGCGCCCTGTTGTCGAGGGTTTGCGGACACGCCTAAATTCCCTCTCCTCTGCCACTGCATTGTTGCTCCACAGGGCGAGTGTTTTAGTCACCAGCTTGTTTGAACAATTCAGCCACTCGCACAGTAACGCCAACCTCTGCATTCAGATTCCAATGGCTCCGCTCCCACTTTAATGCGATCATTTGTGTGCATCTTCATGTTCAAACCTGTGAGCGAAACACCATGATAATGCTTTTGCATCTATATTTTTTGACAAAATTGTGATTTTATTTGGAAGATTAGAGCAGGATTTACAGCTGTGATGATGGCATTTGTTTAACAACAACAAAAAAATCAAATTTCTAGGCATAAGTACCTTAAATACAGCACCAGCAAAAACTTACTAATGTGGTCTCCTCTTACAGAGAAGCAAGAAAAATAATTTCTTGGAACCTTGTGTTGTTAGTCATGGCTGGTTGTCCCATTAATTACAATCCTTTAGCTATTTTTTCTCTATCCTTTAATATCCATTCTATTCACATTAATATTTCCCATTACACTTCCAATTTTAATCTGATTCTGTAGCCTTCCAGAACATCCAATATAGCTTTCCATAAACCAGCATCTGCAGTTCTTTGTATCGCAGTTTTCCATTCTATTCCAGAGACTTCAATGTTACATCTTTGCACTAAAAGTTGTACCCTTTATCCTTGACTTGCTTTTATTCATCCACAGTCTTTTCCTTGACTGGGTAGCATGGAAACAAAAGCAGAGCAAAATTATTTGTTTGATTTTAATTTATCTAGTTTAATTCTACTTCTAGGTTCGTCCCTTCATGTTCTTGATTCATCAAATGAAGAGTAATGTCTTTCCTTGATTTTATTCATTACCATGTGATGGCACGGTGGCACAGCGGTAGAGTTGCTGCCTTACAGCGCCAGAGACCCAGGTTTAATCCTGAGTTTGTACGTTCTCCCCATGACCTGCGTGGGTTTTCTCCAAGATCTTCAGTTTCCTCCCACACTCCAAAGATGTAGAGGTTTGTAGGTTAATTTAAAAAAAAAATTTTTTTTTAGAGATACAGCGCGGAAACAGGCCCTTCGGCCCACCGGGTCCACGCTGCCCAGCAATCCCCGCACATTAACACTATCCTACACACACTAGGGACAATTTTTATATTTTATTTGCCCAGCCAATTAACCTACAAACCTGCACGTCTTTGGAGTGTGGGAGGAAACCGAAGATCTCGGAGAAAACCCACGCAGGTCATGGGGAGAACGTACAAACTCCGTACAGACAGCACCCTTTGACAGGATCGAACCTGAGTCTCCGGTGCTGCATTCGCTGTAAGGCAGCAACTCTACCGCTGCGCCACCTTAGCTTGGTAAAAAATGTAACTTGTCCCTAGTGTGTGTAGGATAGTGTTAATGTGTGCGACGCGGACTCGGTGGGCCTGAAGGGCCAGTTTCCGCGCTGTATCTCTAAACTAACCCAGAGTGTTTCAAGAACCTCAGTCCAAATAATTTACCAATCACAAGGCTCCATTCCCCTCTATCATTCTTACGCCAGTTTATTATCTCACACTTATTATATTAAGACATCTGACTTTAATCAGTAATCTTCACCAGTCTTCAATTTTTTTCCACAATTAACTTTCCCTGCTCAAAACTGTGACTGAAGCATTCGAAAAAATTAATTACACTTTTCCTCCCCCAAAATCCCAGCCAAACATCGAAAGGGAAATTGTGGGATCCAACCTGGATCCAGAAGCTGTTGATTCCCATCATATCCCTTTCATTCACAGGGTTTTACTGTCTCAGTTACCCTGTTAAACAATTAGCTCATGGATTCTTTACAATGGCTTGAAACCCTCTCTTTAATCAACTCATGCCTTTCCATGTGCATGGATTAACATGATGGTGCTTCAGTGAACCACTTACCTGTAAACATCCACCACAGCGGCTCCTCCACATTTCCCACTGTGATGGAAGGCAATAAAGTCTTATCTTCTTTCCTCCTTTTCTCCCACGGTTGGGGGAATCGAACCATCCACAGTCGGGGCGATTGAAGCTCCTGCAGCCGGAGATCAAAGATCCCACGTCGCAGTAATCGAAGCTCCCGCGATCCGGGCGGTCGAGGCTCCCGCGGCTTGGAGCTCCCGAAGCCGATCCCTAACCAGGGACCGCGAGCTCCACTTGTAAAAGTCTGCAGTGCCTCGGGGTTGGAGTTTCCAAGGTCGATCTCTGGCAAAGGGATGGCCAGCTCCGAGATGTTAAGTCCGCAGGCTCCAGCGGTTGGAGCTCTCGAGGTCCCAGCAAGAGGCCGCCAGCCCCGCGATGTTAGGCCGCAGAGCAGACAGAGATACGACACAGTAAAAGGCACATCTCCATAGAGGAAAGAGATAAAAAACTATTGTGTTCATTTCTGGGCACAATGTCAAGCTGGAAAGGGTACAGGGAAGATTTACCAGGATGTTGCCAAGACTCGAGCGCCTGAGCTACAGGGAGAGGTTGAACAGGCTAGGACTCTATTCCTTGAAGTGGAGGAGGGATGAGGGATGATCTTATAGAGGTGCACAAAATCATGAGAGGAATCGATCGGGTAAATGCACAGAGTCTTGCCCAGAGTAGGGGAATTGAGGTTTAAGCTAAGGGGGGGGGGGGAAGAATTAATAGGAATCTGAGGGGTAACTTTTTCACACAAAAGGGGGTGGGTGTATGGAACAAGCTGCCTGGGGAAGTAGTTGAGGCAGGTTCTATCGCAACATTTAAGAAACATTTAGATAGGTACCTGGATAGGATAGGTTTAGAGGAATTTGGGTCAAACACAGGCAGGTAGGACTGGTATAGTAGTGACATGCTGGAGAGGTGTTGCCAGGGCTAGAGGGTGTGAGCTGTAGGGAGAGGTTGAGTAGGCTGGGACTCTATTCCCTGGAGCGCAGGAGGATGAGGGGTGATCTTACAGAGGTGTATAAAATCATTAGAGGAATAGATCGGGTAGATGCAGAGTCTCTTGCCCAGAGTAGTTGAATCGAGGACCAGAAGACATAGGTTTACAGTAAAGGGGAAAAGATTTAATAGGAATCTGTGGGGTAACTTTTTCACACAAAGGGTGGTAGGTGTATGGAACAAGCTGCCAGAGGAGGTAATTGAGGCTGGGACTATCCCAAAGTTTAAGAAACAGTTGGAAGGATACATGGATAGGACAGGTTGGGAGGGATATGGACCAAGCGCAGGCAGGTGGGATTAGTGTAGCTGGGACATGTGGGACGGTGTGTGCAAATTGGGCTGAAGGGCCTGTTTCCACACTGTATCACTCTGACTCTATGACTCTATGACATGTTGTTCAGTGTGGGCAAGTTGGGCCGAAGGGCCTGTTTCCACGCTGTTAGACTCTGTGTGACATGTGCACTAGAGATGCTATGGCGCGTTCTGTGAAACGCTATGTATAGGTTTAAATGTGAACATTGTGATCATTACACATTAAGTGTACATTTGCAATGTAACAATTTACTGCTTGATTTATGTACCTGATTTGTATTCCTATAGACTTACTCCAGAATAACATCAAAAATGACTTGATAACTGAAAATCGAAACAGTCATCCACA
The DNA here is from genome assembly GCF_053455715.1 of Rhinoraja longicauda. NCBI lineage: Eukaryota > Metazoa > Chordata > Chondrichthyes > Rajiformes > Arhynchobatidae > Rhinoraja > Rhinoraja longicauda. The sequence goes on from NC_135958.1 coordinate 69,485,018, forward strand.
ATAATCATCGGATTAAAATATAGGTGTTAAATGTTAAACTCAGTGAAAATATTAATATCCTTGTTGAGAAAGATATACAGGGTTTCACGAGTGGAATCCCAGTGAATTGCTTGCTGATTCACCAGTTGTTTGGTGTGAGCATTCTACAGCAGTAATCTCTGAGACTAATGTGACTGAAGTCTCTCTGTTGCCAGAGGATTTCCAACAGTTTAAAAATACCATCATTGCAGGTATTAGACCCTGACGATTTCTTCAAAGGTAGATGTTCCTCACGATATTAAAAGAAACATTGAATTTTCGTGATTAAGACAAACTGCTCCTTGTCCAAAATGCTGAACAAAGATAAATTATGACAGGGCACATCTTTGATCAATAAATGTGATGTTCCATCAGGTACAAATGACAAGAAGGGATGAATGCAATTAATTTTTAACCACCACAAACCAATGGGGAAGTTTAATTATTCATTAAACCAGACCCTACATCTCCTTCTAATGAGATGTGAGGGAGTTTTTCATTAATGTTAAACTCACTCTGTGTTTCATGTCCATGTTAGTTAAGAGACAGGGTCATTCTGATGGGCCAGTGGAGGTGGGATTAAGTGATAAGGTGTAAAAGTAATTTATATCTAAATTAAATGAAAGACATTGTGTACAACTCTGTGCATAAAACTGGCAGCTCCTGATGTGTATTGCAATACATTACATTGTATTGACTACATTCTACCATCTCACGACAATAGTGTTGCTTCCCAAATATAATTTCATGGCTTGTGTTCAGAATTGACGTGAAACTATAAATTATTTAGTTAGCCATACTAATAAAAGTCTTCACAATAAAGTTGGCATTTTTACGTACTGATTGTTACTCATTTTTGTTATTACCAATACAGAGCAAACATTGGGAGATAAATATTAATTACAGTATGTGTAGGAAAGAACTGGTTTAAATTGAAGATAGACACAAATTGCTGGAGTAACTCAGTGGGACAGGCAGCATCTCTGGAGAGAAGGAATGGGTGAACAGAATGAAAAAGGGCCTCGACCTGAAACATCACCCATTCCTTCTCTCCAGAAATGCTGCCTGTCCTGCTGAGTTACTCCAGCATTTTATGTCTACAATATTAATTATGTATTGGGTTTAACACATTTCAATCAATTGGTTCGTTCACCATTCAAGCTATGAATCAAGCATCACTATCAATGACCTGTTAACATTATCATCGTTACTTTTTTGCATATCTTTCACTCATTTGTTCTATATCTCCCAAGATCACCATCTGTATCTCTCATTTCCCTTTCCCCTGACTCTCAGTCTGAAGAAGGGTCTCGACCCAGAACATCACATATTCCTTTTCTCCAGGGATGCTGCCTGACCCACTGAGTTACTCCAGCTTTTTGTGTCTATCTTCTATCTTTAATGCCATAATGACGACTGTTGCAGAAAATGCTACTGTTATCCAACTCCATCCTGATATGGGTCTGCATTGCAAAAATTCACCCAGGATCTGAGCTGAACATGCTGCCATGCCCAGTTAGTGTGAATGTGAAAGAGGTCCCTGTCTTTAACATCGTGGTTTTGATGACAGCAAAAATTGTCGGAGGATTACGGAGTAAATTAGATGTGTCTTATTGAACAGACAGGTCTTAATACTTGAATCAGCTCTGGCTGGAAGAAAGAAGCAACGTTTACAAACTCATTCTGACAAATAGAGTCATACCGCATGTATGACCTTCTGCCCAACTTGCCCAGGCCGACCGACATGCCCCATCTACACTAGCCTCATCTACCTGAGTGTGGCCCCTATGCTGCCTTACAGCGAATGCAGCGCCGGAGACTCAGGTTCGATCCTGACTATGGGTGCTGTCTGTACGGAGTTTGTACGTTCTCCCCGTGACCTGCGTGGGTTTTCTCCGAGATCTTCGGTTTCCTCCCACACTCCAAAGACATACAGGTTTGTAGGTTAATTGGCTGGGTAAAATGTAAAAATTGTCCCTAGTGTGTGTAGGATAGTGTTAGTGTGCAGGGATCGCTGGGCGGCGCGGACTCGGTGGGCCGAAGGGCCTGTTTCCACGCTGTATTTCTAAATCTAAATCTAAAATCCTTTATCTCCTGAGATGCTGCCTGACCAGCTGCATTATTCCAGCACTTTGTGTCTAGCTTTCTTTTAATGTTAGCTTAATCACAGCACATTTGTCATTTTATTGCATTGTTTCCAAACTGAGGAAGCTACACTGGTAATATTTTGTTACCTTTTCTACATTAGGAAAGCCAATTGCAGATTGGGTAAATGGAGAAACCCTTTGTTCGGCTCACAGGTGGAACCCAGGTGTCCAGTCACCAGATTTTCCCTGATCTCTGTTACTTTTACAGTGAAACTCAATGTAGCATCAAGGAACAGTACCACATATTTTCATAGCCTTCCAGACACAACGATTTCAACAACTTTAGAACCTTTCTAGCTTTATTGATTTTTATTTTAGATTTCCAGCATTTACACTTTGTTCCTTTAGTAAATTTTAGAGAATGATTATTCTACCCTCACACCTCCTAGAATATGATCGTTACTTTCTTGTCTTGTACTCTTTCATGTTACGCGATCATCCCTTTTGTCTTCAATCCCTTCTCCTTTCCACTTTCCGACTTTGCTTTGCTTTTGTTCACAACTTCCCTGTCCCCTTTCTCTGCATCTTAAAACTTGTTGCTATTAGGACAGCATAGTGGAGCAGCAGTAAAGCTGCTGCCTCATAGCACCAGAGACCTGGGTTTGATCCTGGCCACAGTTGCTGTCTACGCAGAGTTTGTACATTCTCCCTGAGACCGCATGGGTTTTCTCTGCATGCTCCGGTTTCCTCCCACATCCCAAAGACGTGCAGGTTTGGAGGTTAATCGGCTTCTGTTATTTGCCCCTGGTGTGCGGGATGCGAAAGTGGGATTACATGGCACTAGTTTCAGGGTGATCAATGGCCTGTACAGACTCAGTGGGCCGAAGGCCTATTTCCACGCTGTATTTCTAAACTAAAACTATATTATTGTATGGTTTTCCAGATTAATTTTCGCGTGCACAGAAACCCCAAAGTCACAATCAGTTTCATCGTAGAATTTGGAGACAAGGGTGGTAGCTATGCCTTTGCTATCCTTGATGGCCTGCCAATATTTGTCCGTCTGGATCAATCTTTTGTTTGTTTGTTTGTTTTTATGTCTTGTTTGCTCTGTAAAGCGTCTTTGTTTCCTGAAAAGCGCTATATAAATTAAATGTATTATTATTATTATTATTATTATTATTATTATTTATCAATGTCAGAAATACAGTCAGAAATGTCCTGGATCCTCTTCAGTTTGCCTATAAATCAACAAAATATGTTATCTCACTGGCTCTCCACTGTGCTCTGAATCATCTAGTACACATCACCCAGGCTGCTGTTCATTGATTAGAGCTCAGCACAATAACTCATTACTAATCTCCATGACCTCACCCTCTGTACCTCCCTTTGCATGTGAATCCTTAATTTCCTCCTTGCCAAACTTCATTCCGTGAGGATCGGTAACAACACTTCCTCCAACAGCGCAGGTGTGCCTCGAGACTTGTCTGCCCTCTTTACACCCATGGTTAAGTACAGAAGGTAGACACAAAAAGCTGGAGTAGTAACTCACCATCTCTGGAGAGAAGGAATGGGTGACGTTTCAGGTCGAGACCCTTCTTCAGACTGGTTAGGGATAAGGGAAACGAGAGATATAGACGGTGACGTGGAGTGATAAAGAACAATGAATAGACAATAGACAATAGATGCAGGAGGAGGCCATTCGGCCCTTCGAGCCAGCACCGCCATTCAATGTGATCATGGCTGATCATTCTCAATCAGTACCCCGTTCCTGCCTTCTCCCCATACCCCCTGACTCCGCTATCCTTAAGAGCTCTATCTAACTCTCTCTTGAATGCATTCAGAGAATTGGCCTCCACTGCCTTCTGAGGTTGAGGTTGAGCAGGCTCGAGGATGAGGGAGTGATCTTATAGAGGTGCACAAAATCATGAGAGGAATAGATCGGGTAGTTGAAAGATATGCAAAAAAGTAACGAGCATCAATACCATCTATAAATCCACCGATGGCACCACTGTTGTTGTCTAAATCATGGATGTTGATGAGTCAGCGTACAAGTGAGAGATAGAACACCTAGTTGAGTGGTGCCACAAAGACAGCCTCTCACTTAACCTCAACCATCAAAACCACCAAACGGAGGTGATGTCTCTGGAACGTGGCATCTATCATCAAGGATCCCAACCATCTGAGCCACGTCCTCTTGTCTCTGCTGCCATCGGGCAGGAGGTTGCAGACTGATGTAGCCTGAAGAGGCCTCCTGATCTACAGGAATACAGAGCTTTATTTGTCATTCGGTACCGAGGTACCGAACGAAATTACATATCCAGCAGTCACACAAAAAAAAAGAACACAAGACACATGACCCCAACACAAACATCCATCACAGTGACTCCAAACACCCCCTTACTGTGATGGAGGCAACAAAGCTTCCACTCTCTTCCCCACGCCCACGGACAGACAGCTCGTCCCCGACCGACCCGCACAGTCCCCGCAAGGGGATGGAAGTCCCCGCGGCCGAGCCGCACCGGGCGCTGAAACGTCCTGCGGCCGAGCCGGGCGATTGAAGGCCTCGCGGCCGAGCCGTACCGGGTGCTGAAACGTCCTGTGGCCAAGCCGGGCGATGGAAGGCCCCGCGGCCGTACCGTGTGCTGCTAAGTCCCGTGGCCGAGCCGCGCCGGGCAATGTTAGGTCCCGCGGCCGAGCCGCGCCGGGCGATGTTAGGTCCCGCGGCCGAACCGCACCAGCGATGTAAAGTCCCGCGGCCGAGCCGCGCCGGGCGATGGAAGGCCCCGCGGCCGAGCTGCACCGGGCACTGTTAAGTCCAGCGGCCGAGCCGCACCGGGCGATGGAAAGCCCCGCGGGCGATGGAAGGCCCCGCGGCCGAGCCGTGCCCCGCGCCGTGAGGAAGAGACCTGAAACGTTGCCTATCCAATCCCTCCACAGATGCTGCCTGACCTGCTGAGTTCCTCCAGCACTTTCTGCTTTGTTCAAGATTCAACACCTCCAGTTTCTTGTATTACCAATCCATATAGAAGAAGCTCACCGAATAGCAAAGTAATATTGGGCCAGACGTTATCCTTTATCCTTTATCCTTTACCCTTTATCCATCATCAATCCTCTGTCCTTTATTTTTACCTTTAACTTTGCACTGCGGTTGGCTTGATTACACTCATGTAAGGTCTTTTTCTTGACTGGAAAGCATGCAAACAAAAGCTTTTCACTGTATCTGGGTACATGTGAGGTATGTCTCGGTACACCGGACTGAGCTATAGGGAGAGGTTGAGCAGGCTCGGGCTTTATCCCTTAGAGCACAGGAGGATGAGGGGGTGATCTTATAGAGGTGCACAAAATCATGAGAGGAATAGATCGGGTAGACACACAGAGTCTCTTGCACATAGTAGGGGAAGCGAGAACTAGGGGACATCAGTTTAAAGTGAGGGGGGAAATATTTAATAGGAATCTGAGGGGTAACTTTTTCACACAAAGGGTGGTGGGTGTGTGGAATGAGCTGTCGGAGGAGGTAGTTGAGGCAGGTACATGGATTTAGACAAGTACATGGATAGGACAGGTGCAGAGGGATATGGGCCAAACACAGACAGGTGGGACTAGTGTGGATGGGACCTGGTGGCCAGTGTGGGCAAGGTGGGCCGAAGAGCCTGTTTCCACACTGTAACACTCTTTGACCATATGACTAGATGACATTGCCTGAAAGGTTTGAAAATGGAATCAGGGGTTTAGCTCTCTAATTCTCATAACTTTCTCTCTGACCACATCTCCCTGCATTTTGTATGTGCCAGTTCAAACTTTTACTGGGATTTCGTTCATGATTTCATTTGTTTGCAAACTGTGGATGTCACGGCTAATGCTGGCGTTTATTGTCCATTCCTAATTGCCTGAGACCGGGAGTACAAACCATAGTCAATCACTTTCTGAGGCTGAATTCACAAATAGGTCAGATTGGGTAAGAAAGGCAGATCTGTTTCCCTGGAGGCATTAAGGAACCTGATGGGCTTTTATAGTAATTTGGTAGTTTCATGCTTACAATTACGAGCACTTGATTTATATTCAAGATTTACTTGAATTTAAACTCATGATTTGAACTTGTGTCTGCAGATCATCTGTCAAATCTCTTGATACAAGCCTAGTAACGTAATCATAATGCTGCCTTGCCCACTTGTTTGCTGGTGTCTGTATTGTTATTCTTTGTCCTTGCTCGTAATAAAAGTCCCCATCTACTGTCGGGTCTCAAGCAATAAATTGCAGGATCTTTATGGTACTGAATTTTTTATCATGCGTGTTAAAGCACAAATTGCAACCTATAAATAAGCATTTACTTGTATTTTTGAAATTATTTGTTGTATCGTATTTTCATTTTGTGGTTTGGAATTAGAAAATTAAAAGAAAGGTAGGTTGAAATGATCTGATTGATTTTGCTAATCTTCGGTTTTCTTCAGCACTGAAAGAAACAAATCAATATCAGGCCGCGGAGAAACAATCCATCTGACCAGTCATGGACCTGACACTGGGACTGACTTTAAAAGCAGAATCCTATATGATATATATCCTGTATATATTCACAAAATGCTGGAGTAACTCAGCAGGTCAGGCAGCACCTCGGGAGAGAAGGAATGGTGACGTTTCGGGTCGAGACCCTTCTTCAGACTGATGTCAGGGGGGCAGGGCAAAGGAAGGATATAAGTGTCCTGTATATGTCCTATATGTGATCTATAGGATATAATCTAAAGGATCTACCAGGATAGGATTCTGATATATCCTAGCCTATATCCTGGTTTATCAATCCTAGATCTATAAACCAGATAGATAGATAGATAGATAGATAGATAGATAGATAGATAGATAGATAGATAGATAGATAGATAGATAGATAGATAGATAGATAGATAGATAGATAGATAGATAGATAGATAGATAGATAGATAGATAGATAGATAGATAGATAGATAGATAGATAGATAGATAGATTATATGTCTACCTATAGATCATAGATTTATAATCCATAGATATATATAGAATATATCTATCTGTAGTTTACATTCTATAATCCTTCCAGAGTACTAGGATTCTGTAAGCAGAAACTAGAGCTCAAAGCTTCCATGTTGATATGTTTTAAAGTCAATAGGATGAGTGAGTATCTGCCTTTGGGACAGCAAGTTAAAATTACTCAATCAATTTATAATAAACTAAGGAAAGCTGAAGACTAACTGAAGAAAGGTCCTGACCCAAAACGTCACCTGTCTATGTTCTCCAGGGATGCTGGCTGACCGCTGAGTTGCTCCAGCATTTTGTGTCTTTCCTTGCTAAACCAGCATCTGCAGTTCCTTGTTCCTACATTGATAATGAACTCGTTGGAAATTAATGTGAAATGGTGCAGATGTTGGAAATTGGAAATAAAACAGCTCACCGAATCCGGCCGACCACCAATACACTAACACTATCCTACACACCAGGGACAATTTACAAATTTACCAAAGCTAATTATCCTACAAGCCTGCACATTTTTAGAGTATGGGAGGAAACCGGAGCACCCGGGGGAACCCCACGCAGTCTCAGGAAGAACATACAAACTCTGTACAGACAGCACCCTTAGTCAGGATCGAACCGAGGAATCTGGCGCTGTAAGGCAGCAAATCTACCGCTGCGCCACTGCCGCCTACTCAGTGAAAATGGTCCTTGGAAATTAATGCCACAATTATATTTAAACCCAGCCTATAACTTGAAGTAATCAACAGTGCATGGACATACAAAAGCCTCAGTGCATCTTCGAATCTAATCAATAATGATGAGGAGCTTCTCCTGGGGGCTTTAGTGCATTGGGTTTGAGTTCACATGTAGCGCAGGGCGACTACAGTCCGATGTGGTGCCTTCAAATATGTGAAGATGTTCCACTTACCAGCTGTGCTTTAAACATAGCAACCAGCCTGACTCGAGCCGAAAGTGTGGTATAACTGCACTCAGATTGAGGTTAGCACCGTGAGATTTATGTGCGTGGGGCAACGGTTAAAAATTGTTTGGTGGTTTATCATCTTCGCATGCATTGTGGAGAGGACGGTCGCATTTAACCGTCGTGTCTGAGCTGGATCCCCTCTTTGCTCTGTCTGAATGTTCAACTGTTGAGCAGCTGCCTGCCACTCGTCAAAGGGCTGATTTATGTGATGATCCTCTGCCCTTTCCAGACCCTGACATGTGTTATGTCAATTGAGTACGTTGGGGAGAATTTCAATAGAAAAAGGAATAAGTCGTGAATTTAGAAGCAGCTATAATATTGTGTCTGAAAATCCATTGGTGATCTCCATTGATTCAAACTCTGGCAAGACACCGCTCGAGTGTGTTGGTGCTCCTGCTTATTTTATCCCGTTCTATTTTTCTGTTCTATTTTTCCTTAGGAATGAACTCCAACTTTGAAATGAAGTGACCTTTCCCCTCCCCCCCCCACCCCAATCTCCCCCCCCCCCCCCCACCCACCCACCCCCCCCCCCCTCCATACCCCCAACCCCAAGCCAAAAGGATCTTAAGGTCAGAATTTCTCACTCTGATTATTTGAACTTAAAACAAGTGAATGTCAATGTTTCACACCAAGCAACTTTTATTTTCAGAGTCGACGTAAATGAGTTTGAGCACACACACAGGATCGGACACAGTCATTCTGGTGCCACCTACTGGGATCAGTGAGCATGGATGCAGCCGCGTATCAATTGTGGCAGAGAATGGTAGATATGGATCTCAGGGAGATTGCCACTACAGTGTAATGTGTTAACTCTTTTGATGCCCCTCCTGTTTTTGCAGAGTCCTCCTCCCTCTTGGCAGCTGATTCCTCACGACAGAGTCAGTCCTTTTGTTCAGCTTGAAATGTGATATGACTAACGCCAGCTATTGTGTTTCTCCAGCCATTTTGTTTGGACATTTTAGAGATACAGTGCGGAAACAGGCCCTTCAGCCCACCGAGCCCACGCCGACCAGCGATCACTGGCACTATCCTACACAGAGAGACAATTTACAATTTTACCGAAGCTGATTAACCTGCGAACCTGTACGTGTGGGCGGAAACCGGAGCACCCGGAGAAAACTCACGCAGTCCCAGAGTGAACTTACAAACTCCGTACAGACAGCACCCGTAGTCAGGATCGAACCTGGGTCTCTGGAGCTGTAAGGCAGCAACTGTGCCGCCTTCAGTGAAATAAATAAACCACAATTCTCGAAGTAGACACAAAATGCTGGGGTAACACAACAGGTCAAGCATCATTTTTGGACAAAGGGGATAGGTGATCTTTGGGGTCTGGACCCTTCCCGGCTCGAAACATCACCTATCCTTTTTTTCCAGAGACGCTGCCTGACCTGCTGAGTAACTCCAACACTTTGTGTCTATCTTTGGTACAAACCAGCATCTGCAGTTCTTTGCTTCCACATTTCATGAGATGATAGGAACTGCAGATGCTGGTTATAAACAGAAAATAAACACAAAATGTTGGAGTAACTCAGAAGGTGACGTGACATATCTGGGGGATATGGATAGGTGCCGTTTGGGGGTCGGAATCCTCTTCAGTCTTTTTCAATCTCTTATTCCACGGTTCATGGAAGGGTGAAATCTTTGACGGGGAGCAAGCCTGGGGTACAGAGCATCCACTGCCCAACTGTGGAACAACAGAGATTGAAAAAGACCTTCCCACATAAGTCTCCCTCACATCCCATTTACGCACCCAAGGAGGTCTAGAAAAGGAAATAGGACAAGTATGGGTAACGGGCAACCAAGCATCTCAAAGCCAGGTACATCCTCAGCAGGACTGAAAATCATCTCTCCCCTCCCCCCATCCACCCAACACAGGAGGCACAACAGAGGAGTGGCCCCTGCTATTTACCTTGCAGTTGCATGGCATTAATACCGTGGGTGGAATAGCTGCTAAAGTTTAAAGTACAAACGTGAAATGGCATGCTCTTGTATAGTGCCATTCACATCCCCTGCAGTTTGTCGCAAGGTGCTTTACTGTCAATGAAGACCTTGTAAAATGTTATAACATAGGATAATGGCAGCCGAATTGCGCACAGCAAGATCACATACGCAGCAATGTCATAGTGGTGGAAGTAACTTAATTTTGAGTTTCGGTTTGAGTTTAGCTTATTGTCACGTGTACCAAGGTACAGTGAAAAGCTCTTGTTGAGTGCTGACCAGTCAGCGGAAAGACAACACGTGATTGCAATCGAGCCACCCACAGTGTACAACCTTACACCTCCTTTACCCTCCTCCATGCCAGTTGTATTTACCCACAGTGTTTCATAGAAACATAGACAATAGGTGCAGGAGGAGGCCACTTGGCCCTTCGAGCTAGCACCACCATTCATTGTGATCATGGCTGATCATCCACAATCAGTAACCTATGCCTGCCTTCTCCCCATATCCTTTGATTGCACTGGCCCCTAGAGCTCTATCCTTATAGAGATCACACCTTCCCCAGCCAACAATGTACCTTACCATGCATCGTCCTGCTTGAGGTCATTGTGGCTGGCCCTGGCTGGTCCTGGTCTTTTCTCACCTCCAGCTCTTCACCTCCACACCTCGACCCGAAACATCACCTATTCCTTTTCTCCAGAGATGCTGCCTGACCCGCTGAGTTATTCCATCTTTCTGTACCTGTCTTCGGTTTAAACCAACGTCTGCACTTCCTCCTGACACATCGACTATGAGCCGATAACCTTCTCACTCTGACTCGGGCCATTTGAGGCAGGGCTAACACTGTCATCCCTCCCCAGTGTTAATTGATGATCGCATTTATGGGGACAACAGTGTCACTCTGGAGATAGACGCAAACCAGCTAGAAGTAACTCGATGCCAAAGCTCCGTCTGTGTGGTGCTTGACAACGGGGTAGGTTCCTGTCACTTCAGATGTTGTGTGGCAGAATGGTTTTCGCAAATCAGCCTTTTCAGGTCAGTTATGAAATTAATAGTTTTATAAACAGATATAAATTCAAAAATGTTTTTATCTTTGCTATCCAAGGTCTGGTCTTCAGCTGACAGGAACAGAACTGGGAGATAGACACAAAATGCTGGAGTAACTCAGCGGGTCAGGTAGCATCGCTAAAGAAAAGGAATAGGTGACGTTTTGTGTTGAAACCCTTCTTCAGTCTCCAGACTTCAGGAGGAAGACGGGTTTGGACCCAAAACATCACCTATTCCTTTTATCCAGAGATGCTGCTGCCTGACCCACTGAATTACTCCAGCATTCGGCCCAACCAGCATCTGCTGTTCCTTCCTACGCTGGCGCAGTGGTAGAGTTGCTGCCTTACAGCGCCAGAAACCTGGGTTCAATCCTGACTACGGGTGTTGTCTGTACGGATTTTGTACATCCTCCCCTTGGCCATGTGGGTTTCTCCAGATGCTCCAGTTTCCTCCCACACTCCAAAGCCAAACAGGTTTGTAGGTTTATTGGTTTTGTAAAATTGTAAATTGCCTCCAGTGGGTGTAGGATAGAGAGTGTTGGCGTGTGGGGGTCGCTGGTTGGCGCAGATTCGGTGGGCCGAAAGGCCTGTTTTTGCGCTGTATCCCTAAACTAAACTAAACTGGGAGTCTGCCTGACCTTTATGGAGCTTCAAGCAGACTTCACATCTGAAACCACCATGAAATATTGCAGTGACCCCTATTTAGCTCATGATTGGTTTTGGTAAATCAATATTTAAATTCAATCCCTATTCGATTTCTGCTTAGCACATGAAAGCTTTTGATCGCTCGGATTCACTTTTCATCTCAATGAGGAACATATGGTACTGGCACGTTTTTTAACTTTGTATCTCACTCATTAGTTAATGCTGGGAATTGTCATCACGTCCAGATGATGTTCCGAGCACTGGCCAAAATAACTGCTCAGTGCACAGGAGGTATTTCGGACAAGCTCAGCTAACGGGTGCTCCTTCAACTTTACGCTTCCTTGTAAACACTCCAAACAATGCCGAAAACAATTTCTTTCCTCAGAGGGTGGTGAATCTGTGGAATTCTTTGCCACAGAAGGCTGTGGAGGCCAAGCCAGTGGCTCTTTTTTTTAAGGCAGAGATAGGTAGATTCTTGATTTGTACATGTGTCAGAGGTTGTGGGGAGAAGGCAGGAGAATGGGGATAGGAGGGAGAGATAGATCAGCCATGATTGTATGGTGGAGTAGACTTGATGGGCCGAATGGCCTAATTCTACTCCAATTCCTCATGGCCTTATGACCTGCTGAGTTGCTTCAGCACTTTGTGTCTATCTTTGATATGAACCAGCATCTGCAGTTCCTTTCTACACATAGTGTTGGATGAGACGCCCCCCTCCCTCCTGCCCCTCCCCCCGCCCCCCCTCCACCCCCCGCCCCCCCCCCCCCCCCCCCCACCCCCCGCCCCCCACCCAGAAATAATGTCATTGTTCCGATGTGGATACATATGACAATTAAACACTCTTGACTTTTGGCGATGATATTGCTCGGGGTGTCCCCATTGTTGATCTCCCACGCCGGAGACCCTTGTTCTCTTAATGTCCTGCTTAATTATCGCCGACGAGCGACCATGTTGGGCACGGCGGTATAAAGATTTTATTGCAGTGATTTCAAAATGCGGTGCTGAGACCTAAGACCGAGATGAGACCTAACGAGATGAGACCTAAGACGGAATCGGGAGACTGGTTCCGAATCGGAAGGTCGCTATCAGCCGATTTAGTTTAAAGATACAGCGTAGGAACAGGCCCTTCGGCCCACCAGCGATTCCCGTACACTAGCACTATCCTACAGCCGAGGGACAATTTACAATCTTTACCGAAGCCAATTAACCTACGTCTCTGGAGTGTAGGGGAAAACCAGCCGCGGTCACAGAGGGAACGAATATACTCCGCACCAGTAGTCAGGATCGTCTCTGGCGCTGTGAGGTAGCAATTCTACCGCTGCGCCACCGTGGGCAGACGGGCAAGGACTAGTTGGTCCAGGTGCGGCTCTTCCACCGTCCAGACTGAGACCCACTCTGAGTTATGACACAAAATGCTGGAGTAACTCAGCTGGTCAGGCAGCATCTCTGGAGAACATGGATAGGTGACGTTTCAGGTCGGGACCCTTCTTCAGATAAGGATCCCGACCCGCATCGACCCAAAATGATCGCCAGAGATGCTGCCTGACTCGCTAGTTACTCCAGCATTTTGTGTCTTTTTTTTTGGTGAACCAGCATCTGCAGTGCCTTCTGCCTACCTTCAATAGTTTCGTGCACCTTAATCTTTTATCCCATTCCACGTCACCCATTCCTTCGCTCCCGAGATGCTGCCTGACCTGCTGAGTTACTCCAGCATTTTGTGAATAAATCGATTTGTACCAGCATCTGCAGTTATTTTCTTATATTAATCTTTTATCCGTCAGCTCCGGGACACTAAAGCTCACCACACATCTGTCTGAAGAAGGGTCTCGACCATAAATGTAGACACAAAATGCTGGAGTGACTCAGCGGGTCAGGCAGCATCTCTGGAGACAATGAGTTGATGATGTTTCGGGTTGGAACCCTTCTTCAGACTGAAACGAGAGATTGTCCATGTTTTCCCATGGATGCTGCCTGACCCGCTGTTACGCCAGCACTTTGTGACTTTCCTGGGTTGGCGCCAGATTTCTTTGAGGATCACCCCTCGTCTCTTCGTAACAACCGATTACTGTATATTTGGACTCGGGGCAGTTCACATCCTAATTATCCTTCTCCTCTGCTGGAAGTTAAAGGGGATGAGGCTCAGTGTCCACGAAATGGGTGGAAGGGAATGGAATTGGAGATTGATCCGTTTTCCCAATCCGTAAGTGGGAATGGCGACAGACTGCCCAAACTCCTGCTCTCCCGTTGTGGAATTTCACCTTCTTAATGCCACGACGCTCCAAGAACATGATAGAGACAAAAGTTGCTGCCTTACAGCGAATGCAGCGCCGGAGACTCATGTTCGATCCTGACTACGGGCGCTGTCTGTACGGAGTTTGTACGTTCTCCCCGTGACCTGCGTGGGTTTTCTCCGAGATCTTCGGTTTCCTCCCACATTCCAAAGACGTACAGGTATGTAGGTTAATTGGCTGGGCAAATGTAAAAATTGTCCCTAGTGGGTGTAGGGTAGTGTTAGTGTGCGGGGATCGCTGGGCGGCACGGACTCGGTGGGCCGAAGGGCCTGTTTCTGCGCTGTATCTTCTAAATCTAAATCTAAAAAAAACCTATGAAGTCATTTGAAACTACTGGAATAAACTGCAGCCTTACTAATGCCCCCATTGCAACGGTGCCAACGGGCCGGCTCTCTGCAGCAGAGATTCTAAAAAAAGCAAAACGGCGGCACAGTGGCGCAGTGAGCATAATCTAGCATCTGAGATAGGATGCCTCACGTAGGGCAGGGATTGTTGCCCTGTTAACCAAAGGTTTTTTATACCCGCCTGACAGCGCCAGAGACCCGGATCAATCCTGACAATGGGTGCTGTCTGCATGAAGTTTGTACTTTCTCCTTTGTACTTGGACCGCGTGGGCTTTCTCCGGGTGCTCTGTAAAAATTGTAAATTGCTCCCAGTGTTAGTGTGTGGTTGGTGTGGTGTGGTCTCGCTGGGGCGAGGGGCCTGTTTCCGCGCGTGTGTTTCCAAATCTACAAGATCTAAATCATTAAAAGTCATTGCTCAAGTCCCAAACAAAACACAAGAGTGTAGGAAGGAAGTGCAGATGCTGGTTTAAATCGGAGCACCCGGTGAAAACCCACTATGTCACAGGGAGAACGTTTTGACAAGTCCCCGAGGTCAGGGTCGAACCCGTGAGGCAGCAACTCTACCGCTGCCCGACAGAGAATAATGAAGTTACTTTAAAGAAGAAGAAATATAGTTCACTGTCAGGGTTCGGGTTTGTTTAATCCTAAAGTGAATAATTGGAAATCAACCTGGGAAAAGTGGAAAGACAGGTTGACATGTGTATCCGTCGCCAGAACTGACAAGGGGAACCACCCGGAAAATAGCAGTGGGTCAGCGAAAGGATTAAAGCGAGAAGCAAGTAGCGAGCGCAGCTTGAAACAACTGTAAGCCCGAGCGCCAAGAATTCCTCACACACAGCCGACAGAAGGCAGCAGCGACCGTACACGCTGTGCTCCGGGTGGGAGGGGTGGTGCTAGGTGTGTGGTCTGTCGGAACGGGGCCAGATATCTAAAGGTTCAGAGCGATTCATAGCCGGCACCGATGACCAGGGAAAGACGGAGACTACAATTGGTGGCAGCGGCTCCCTTCGTTATCACCTCTCCCACAGCAACCATGGACCATTGCGGGCTCCACGGCCGCTGCCTTCTTTGCCGGTCATCGGTGCCGGTCATCAGTGTGGAGGGAACCCGCAGCACCCGGTTGAAACCTCACACGGTCACGGGGAGAACGTACAACAGCGCCCGTAGTCAGGATCGAACCGGAGACTCTGGCGCTGTAAGGCAGCAACTCTCCCGCTACTCAACTATGCCGCCTCTTCTTCATCAGTTCTTAAGTTATAGGAGCAGAATTGGGACATTTACTCCATCGGGTCTATTCCACCATTCAATCATGGCTAGTCTGTCTTTCCCTCCCCACCTGATTCTCCTGCCTTCTCCCCGTAACCCCTGACACCCTTTTACTAATCAAGAATCTACATCTCCACCTTAAAAATATCTTCTGACTTGACCTCCAAAACCTTCTGTGGCAATGAATGCCAGCTTCACCATCATCTGACTAAAGATGACAGTTGGTGGGATGAGCAACTATTGAACTGCAAAGACAATACATCGGGCAAATGCACAGAGACTCTCGCCCAGAGTGGGCGAATCGAGGACCAGAGGACATAGGTTTAAGGTGAGGGGAAAATATTTAACAGGAATCTGAGGGGTGACTTTTTTCCCACACAAAGGGTGGTGGGTGCATGGAACAAGCTGCCAGAGGAGGTAGTTGAGGCTGGGACCATCCCAACGTTTAGGAAACGGTTAAGCAAGTACTTGGATAGGACAGGTTTGGAGGGATATGGACCACACGCAGGCAGGTGGTACTGGTCTAGATAGGGCATGTTGGCCGGTGTGGGCAAGTTGGGCCGAAGGGCCTGTTTCCACACTGTATCACTCTGTGACTCTATGACTATGCAAGCACACAGATGGCTAATGGGATAAGAGACAAGGGGGATGGCGGAGCGGGGTGTAAAGGTAGTCTATATAAGTATGCTGTTGTGATAAACTAAGTACATGTTTCAACCTGAGTGACAGGATGATTTACGCCAGTCTTGCTATTGTACAGCAGGCTCCCACAGCGAGTCGGTACACAGCCAATCCTCACAACCTCCCTCTTAGGAACACCAACCCGCCGCCGTCTTCAATTATTCAAATATCTTCACGCAGTTTACAGCGCACTAAAGAGGCAGCAAATTGCTCAATTCTTCCTCCATTTAGGAGACCGCGGAAGACAAATAGCTAAAAGGGAAGAAGGTTTACAATATTTTATCCCATGTGCCAAAACAAGCCAAGCTCTCGCCTTGCCGGCTTGGTGCGTGTGTGTGTGTGTGTGTGTGTGTGTGTGTGTGTGTGTGTGCGTGCGTGCGTGTGTGTGTGTGTGTGTGTGTGTGTGCGTGCGTGTGTGTGTGCGTGCGTGCGTGCGTGTGTGTGTGTGTGTGTGTGGAGAGAGAGTTCCGAAGGGTAGTCTCATGCTGGGGCAGCATCCATCACGCGTGGCTTCCAGCGCTGCTTACACAAGACAGGAGCGGTGTGGATGCCCCGGGTCAAACAGATTGCGAGATTTATAACGGCCTCTCGACAGTCTAATAACGCAGCGGAGATGTGTGTTGCCAGTACAGAAGTGGGTGGGTGCGGGGGGGGGGGGGGGGGGGGGGGGGGTAGTTCCGGGCTTCGCACAAAACCTGTCCAGAAAATAAATTCATTGAGCTAATTCACCGGAGCTACGGCAGCAAGCCAGTCACCTCCAACCTCCATTGTACTATTTACATGGAGTTTTATAATCCAGGGGGACCCGGGACCTGATTCAATTCTATAGCAAAACGCCAGATGAAGGCTATGTTTGGACTGGCGGAGTCTGGTGAATGTAGATCAGCGTATTATTGCTTCACCTCAATCCCCAGTCTGTTCACACGAGTCAAATTGATTTGGATAAAGAAATGTCTATGTTTGTGTAACCTGCGGCTGGGGTATTCACTTTTTTTAAATTCAGTATTCCAACTGCATTTCTCCTCCACGATCGCGCCTCCCACTGTCACGCTGGGGAGGTTGGGGCCATGCTGTGACTACTAAAGATAAGGCCGTGGCATATGGGGACACGAAGCGAGCGAGAGCGTGGGCACAGGGACAAATTCGCCAGCGCCAAATTCAAACT